>NC_079213.1:98359844-98372344 GCF_029633865.1 Lampris incognitus | reverse complement strand
CTCATAGTTGCTGGTAGGTGCAGGTTAAAGTTTGTCCACAATTCTGTGCATATTATGACATTTATCCATGGGAAATCTTGCAGGCATCGCGAAAAATATGCTGCTGACAATAGCACACGCCGACAAACAGGAAACTGGTATGACCGCTGGAGTAGAAACCGGAAGTTAGCGGACTACAGTTTATTTATTTACTTACTTATTCCCCCCCCCAATTTTCCCCCTTTTCTCCCCAGTTGTATCTGGCCAATTACCTCGCTCTTTTTGAGCCGTCCCGGTCGCTGCTCCTCCCCCTCTCTGCAGATCCAGGGGGCGCTCCGACCAGGTATAACATAGGCCGTGTTATAGGTTTGTAACCCTCTTGAAAGATCTAATTAATATTCGTCTGTCTATGCTATGATTGGTTGAGTACGCATACTGTCACCATACAGAAGAGACGGAGGGTGCTTGTTCGTTGCAGCGGTCGCAGCTGGTTTAAAAATCTCACGTGTATCGATAGCTAACGTTAGCCATTGGCGTCAGAGGGGAAGACAACATGGGTTAGGGTCTCTCTCTCTCCCTCTCTCTCTCTCTCTCTCTCTCACACACACACACACACACACACACACACACACACACACACACACACACACACACACACACAGACTCGACAGTATTCACGCTCAACCAAATCATAGCACAGACAGACGAATATTAATTAGATCTTTCAAGGGGGTTATAAACCGATAACACGGCCTATGTTATAACTCGCCCCGACTGACCAGAGGAGGCGCTAGTGCAGCTACCAGGACAAATACCCACATCCGACTTCCCACCCGCAGACACGGCCCATTGTCTGTAGGGACACCCGACGAAGCCGGAGGTAACACGGGGACTCGACCCAGCGATCCCGTGTTGGTAGGCAACAGAACAGACCGCTACGCTACCCGGACGCCCAGTGGACTACAGTTATGCACACAGTCAATTACTGGAAAGGTCGCAGCGGATAAAGGGTGTGCAGTGTGACAGTGTTCCTGCAGCAAATCCAAGGTGGCGCAGATATGATGTCCAAAGTCGACGGTGCAGAAAGACCAATTAACGGGAGGGGAACATCACTGAGAGGAGGCTGACTGATGAAGCATCCCGCCAGGCAGACGGCCCGCAGGCGCAGAACCTAGCATAGATAGCAACCACGACTGATTAGCAACCACGACTGATCACAACACACGTGTTTTTCGTCTGCGCAACGGGGAGCCCAGGGAGCGCAGGAGGCGGGCAGCCAAAACCCCTCACAGCACAATCCGAGCCAGATCAGAAAAGCCATAAACAATGTGTAAAACCAGTACACAACAAACACCTCGTTTAACTACAACACAATGAGGGTGGAAGGCGGGAACGCCAACTGAGGGAACAGAACGCGTGTCACAGCCAGGGAGGCTTACAACTCGGTCGTTACACACCCACAAACAAAAAAAACAACAAAAAACTACAACCAGTTAATCGTGATAAAATAACCGCAAAGCCAAGACTCTGGAGGCAGAGAGGAGGATTAGAGAGATGTTGTAGTAGTGTTGCAGCATGCATACACCTGCACAAACAGGAAGAAGCGAGCATCTTTCAGATTCCGGATGGGTTTTGCAACTCACATGCAGACGTAGACAAAGAGAGGATAACACAGACACAAGATGCATTGCAACACCGGTGGTGGGGGAGGAGACGTGCACACACACACACACACACACACACACGCACCACAGCAACAAGTAAAGCAGAATTATTCCAGGCTGGGCTGTACCGGTGGCTGAGTGGGCAGAGATGAATATCATGTTCTTTTAACAACACAGCTTCGAATACGGCTCCAGACGGCACGGTGGCGCAGTGGTTAGCGCGGTCGCCTCACAGCAAGAAGGTTCTGGGTTCGAGGCCCGGGGTACTCCAACCTTGGGAGTCGTCCTCTGTGTGGAGCTTGCATGTTCTCCCCGTGTGGGTTTCCTCTGGGTGCTCCGATTTCCTCCCACAGTCCAAAGACATGTAGGTCAGGTAAATCTGCCGTGCTAAATTGTCCCTAGTTGTGTGTGCGTGTGCGTGTGTGTGTGATGGACTGGCGGCCTGTCCAGGATGTCTCCCTGCCTGCCGCCCAATGACTGCTGGGATAGGCTCCAGCATCCTGCGACCCTGATCAGGATAAGCGGCTTGGATAATGGATGGGTGGATGGTTTCACCTGCATGTCCTTTCTTCCCCCTCTCTTACACCATTCCTGTCAATCACCACCACAAGCTATCTACCAAAGTAGAAACACAGCAAAAAAATTGTAAAAAAAATCCTCATAAGTAAGGCCTTGTTCATGGTAAAACGACCCCTAATGCACACATACATCTAAACATTATTCTATGCAATCCAGCGGAGGAGAAAGTATTTTAGCTGTTGCCGTGCTATGGGAATCAGTCATCCACTAATTCAATCCACTTCGGGCTTCCAAACCGCACTTGCTCACTCATATTTTAAAAGACTAATTTTCATCGGGTACCTGGTTCCCCCTCTCCCTCACCTCCATCCACTCTCAATGAGCGGGCAAACTAAGCCAGTCTAGCTCAGGGGCTTACAGGCCTATGTATCATTTTGATGGCGAAGGCTGATAGATGGCTCTCAGACGGCCAAACCCTGAGCTCACTTATATAAGTCTTCCACCACACAGATGTGTGTAGTCTGTATGTGGAGGTGTGTGTGTGTGTGCATGTGTGCGTGTGTGTGTGTGTTCTCCTGCATACACATCACGCTGCTCTGAGCAGGACCTTGGATGTGTCCATCTAGCTGGTGCCAAGGGACAATGGAGTTGGCCGAGTCCCAGCTCCTAGATGATAGGTTAGGAGCGTGGGTACGACTAGGACTCCATCTGATGTTTAGAGCGAAATAAGTCATTAAAAAAGTGGACCATAAATATTCAAGGAAGCTTCTACTAACTCGGGATCGTAATCCCATCTCGTAAAAAGAAAAAAAGAAAAAGACCTATCCCTCTCTCCAACCCCGTGGAAAAGAACGAACGAGTTAACAAGTGAGCGAATGGAAAGGGTGCAGCCAGGGTGCAGCCAGGCCGCAGCGCTGAATGTCACAGCCAGTCATTGCAGCCTCTCTAAGCAGTGCAGACAGAGAGCCATTCTGATTGCTCCACCAGTTGAGCCAGGGGGTGAAAAACATTTACATGCAAATACGAATGACCCACTAGCTACTGTGAAGACACAGGCTATGGTTCTCTAAATGCACTGCAGCCCGGCACAGAGGACGTGCCAATCAACAGCGCCCAATTGTGCAAGCGCACAAGTTATAGCAGTTGCGGCTATGTGTGCAGTGTATCAATTATTCTCGCCTACCGTTGCTTCTCGGTTCTTCACTTCCATTGCTAAAAATGCATCATATCAAGTATGAATAATGATAAACAAACTCACACAGACACGTAATGCAGTGCATTAACAGATTTACTGAGAAGAAGCTTAACTCCACTCTATTCCACTACTTGTCAGCATGCACAGCCTACCGCCCCGACCAAATCCACTCGTCTCTTGCAGCAGCGCTAATACCGCGTAATCAATCAGTCGCGTTCTGTTTAAACACTTGTAATTTCTGACCATCATAAACTCAAACTTGGATTTTTTATTTTTGTATTTTTTGGTCTGACTGCTAGCCCATGCAGACCGGCAGTTCCGGAAACACCGAGGGCGGCCTGGCAGTGGCCTCGCCTAGCCTTGACTGTGTTTTTTGTGTCATCATGTTGAGCGCGGGGGGTGTCTGGCTGGGAGAGCTGGCGTTGGCTCGGCTGAGGGAGCTTGGTCTGCTGCGTCGTGTGGGCCCAGGGGCCACGGTCCTGACCAGAGCTGTGACCGAAGAGGAAACACCAAGGGCGGTCTGACAGGATGTGGAGGTGGGGTAGGCTAAGCTAACTGCTAGCCCATGCAGACCGGCAGTTCCGGTAACACCGAGGGCGATCTGACAGGACGCGGCAGTGGGGCAGGCTAAGCTAACTGCTAGTCCATGCAGACCGGCAGTTCTGACAGTCATCCTGGCTGGCATTCGTTTTCCTGGACAGTGATTTTTTTTTTTTAGTTTGGATATATGTGTTCTTGTAGTTCTTGGTTGTGTGTTTTGTGTGTTTCTGATTTCTGATTAAAAAAATGATTTGCTACCATACGGATATATCCACTGTCGGTGGACAGATTGGAGGGAGACTAGCTGCATGGCTGGCCCCCAGGGGTCTTGGATGAGGGGAGACCCTAGCCCCGATCCTGGCTGCCACCCAGCACCGGGACAAACTGGGACAATGCCTGTTGTCACCAGACCTGCTGCCTCCAGATGGTCCTTTGGTCTGACTCTCCAGTGTAACATCATGGGTTACAGGGCCCTATGTTCTGTTCTCAGCTTCTCCCCTCATCCCTCTATCCACTCTTTCTTTATTGAGCTTTCATCAATGCTCTTTTGTTCTCTAACCTTGACAGTCATCTTTGGCTGCATTTAATGCATTCATCTAATCTTTAACGCGCTGGCTCCGAGATTTTTTTTTTTTTTTGGCTAAACTCTACTGTGTGTGTGTCTGTGTGTCTGTGCTGTATGTGTGTGTGTCTGTGCTGTGTGTGCGTTTGTGCACATTTGGGAAATGGGCAGATTCGCTGCACAGCAAGAGCTCTTTGATTCTGCACAGCAGAGACCCACAGCGAGTCTATACGTTAATTGGTGCTTCTGAGCAGTTAATATGGCCTACTGCTCTCTAGGACCCACTTCCATTAGAAGGAGAGGCTCACAAGCATCCTCACGGGACTCTTACTCGGTTCCTCTGGACTCGAGCCTCTGCTCCCTCCTCGCATCCTCTCCACCCCACACCCCTCCACACTTGCCTGAGTCCAATTACCTTATAGTTCAGCACCAATAATAAACCATCAAGTTCTTGGCACTACCCTCCACTTGACTCGCCCACTCTCACTGCCCTCTCCTGGCCCATACCAGGGCAGAGACCCAGGAAGCCACAGTTTCCACTCGGTGCCTCCACCTCTCACTTCGCCCCCAGCCCCGAGCCAGCAAGCAAGACCTTTTTCAGGATGATTGGTTCCCTCGGGTCAAAGAACACATTATGCTGTTAATTACTTCAAAGCACAGAATGAGTGGCATGCTGGCGGTAGAGCGAGAGATTTTCTTTTTTCTTTTAAGACACAAAAAAAATCCAAAGCGGTGCAGAGATGAGAAGAGAGTAAAGCAACGACCGCATCCAGTGAAGCGGCAACTAGTAAACTATTCCGTCAACAGCAGGAACAGACATCACCAACAAGAACTCTCTCATTCGGTTTCTCGTTTTACAGCTACTCAGCAAGCATAAAACTACAGGAGAGGGCCATTTGGGCTGGAGGTTCCCATAAGAAATGAATCAGCCATAAAAGAGCAGCAGGATAATATCATCTGGGCCTACAAGGCACAGTTTTCCCAGGTTCACACTGTGCTGATGTAGGGAATGACTCAGGATGTTTGTAACCAGCATCCTCTCCCCAATGGCTTCCTCCCCTGTCCTCAATCTGTGATCTGTTAGTCAACCGCTTCGTGATCACGACCCACCAGGTGTGGGAATTCAAAAGTATTCAGAGTATGTCTGTGTGTGGTGTCTGACAGGAATAACGTCACCCACCCTGCTTATTGCAAGAGCAGATGTGGGCGAAGCCTTTACATCTGTCAGTGGTTGCATGTTCATGCATGCATGCATGTACTTGTGTATGTGTGCACATAAACGAGTCACTCCTGGTCCACACCAGATGCGTTTCTTTGACAAGCATCTCTTGCAATAGAAATGTGTAGAAATATGCCTCTCCTATGTGCATTGGTGCAACCTGTTCCATCTCCTTATGCCTCCGGTCTATTATTCTGTACATGTGTGCATAGACAAAGTGCTTATTCCCTATAGATAGTATTTTAAAACATCCATCCATCCAGTATCCAAACCGCTTATCCTGCTCTCAGGGTCACGGGGCATGCTGCAGCCTATCCCAGCAGTCATTGGGCGGCAGGCGGGAAGACATCCTGGACAGGCCGTCAGGCCATCAAGGGTCCCCCCCCCCACACACACACACACACACACGCATATTGACACCTAGGGACAATTTAGTACAACCTGGTTCACCTGACCTACATGTCTTTGTACTGTGGGAGGAAACCGGAGCACCCGGAGGAAACCCACGCAGACACGGGGAGAACATGCAAACTCCACACAGAGGACGACCCGGGACGACCCACCCAAGGTTGGACAACCCCGGGGGTCGAACCCAGGACCTTCTTGCTGTGAGGCGACTGCGCTAACCACTGCCCCACCGTGCCGCCAACAACATATATTGATATCTTTTTAGTCCATTATTATAACAAAAACAATGACAATACAGAAGATGCAATGGAGAAATTATTGGGTGGATAAAACAATATATTGCTCTTCGACAGCCTTGGCGCTTGCATGCTGCATGAATGGTGCGTTGGGTTTTGCAAACAAAAATCAAATCAAATCGGTAAACAGACATACACCATTGCCTTTAGCTGCCGACAGCTTTTCTTGTAGCTCAAATACCAAGTATTCATACGGCTCTTATGTACTGCCCTCGATTCGCCGCTTTTGAGCACATGGCTAAAACGGAGGCAGTGCAGACACAAACGGAGGGGTCACACTTCAGCAATCTGAGAGGCTGATGTGCTGCCTCTGCGACGTGACAAGTCTAGAACCAGGGTAAGAGATAATGTGTCGTTTCGGTATTCCTGTCATATGGATGGTATAGGGGAGCAGGTAGTATCTCCAGCTCTCCCTCCTTTGGCCCCTCACTACTCTCCTCTCCTCATCAGAGGCCCCTTGTTAACAATCTGGGGCTCCGCTAAGGAGAGAGAGACATACGCACAAGAGGGGGGGGGGGGAGAGCGAATGATGTGAACGCCCCTCAATGACAGGCAAACAGGCCATGGTAAACATTCCACTCACACACTATCTGTTTATTTATGTCCAGGAAGTAAACGTCCATGTCCTTCTCCATCGTGTCCGCTCGCCTTTTCATCCTCGCTCCCACAGTATCACTCCTGGTCTGCTGCCAACAGAACGGAATTAAACACATGGAAATGTCTCTTTCCTCTGCTACGGGGGGGGGGGGTATCCACTATGTTCACCGTATTCAGATACCAAGGAGCCCCCAACCCCACCCCCTGCACACACACACACCCATCATCCTTCTCCTGGATCGCCACCTTGCCGTGGTGGAGAAGTTCGCGTGTACCAATGATCCCAAGAGCTATGCCGCCCGGAGCTCGGCTCCTGGTAGGGTCCTCCAAGGCGGATAGGTCAAGGGGGGAGGTTCCAGACGAAGCGCGATCCAACAAAGACCTCAACGGTTGAACTGGCGGAAGATGTCTCCAGGTCACAATGGCAGTGAAGGCAGATAAAGGCTGCAACAGAGGGATGGTCTCCAATCGTCTTGGTCCTCCATGCCATTGGACTCTGGCCACCCCCTGTCAAGGGCAAGGTGGCTGCAGGTGCATCAGCCGCTCCACGTAAAAAGCTGTCCCGCGCAGGCGTCCTCCCATCATGCGGCTCCAGGATCGGCCTCTACGCCTCCACTCTCACACATGAGCACACACACACACCCAAAACTGCAACTGCAGAGGCAAGCGGCGCACTCCACCATGTCAATACATTAAGCCTACATCCAACACTAGTTTTGCCATGCGCAAGCATCTTTATTCAACAGCCACTTGGCCTTTGGTGATAGCAGCCATGTTCTTTATTCTTGTTGCACCACACCACCGCGGGCTTACACAACACGAAAGTGCTCCAACTTTTCAAAGACGTTCCGTCACAGTTAAAGGGCATAGGCAAAATATTGAAATTTTACACGGCAGAAACTCGAAGGAGAGACTCGCCTATGGCTGCCAATGAGAACAATCACACCAAAGACTTTTCAAAGAGAAATGAAAGGGTCCTCATTATTGACTATATCTGGCTTATGTCTTTGAACTCTTTCATCTATCCTCCTTACTTTGCTATTGCGCTGGATGTACATGATATGAACCACACCGCAGAGAGAGAAAGGGGGGGGGGAGGGCGAGATGGAAGTGTAGATGATGTCTAAGATCACGTGATTGAAAGATAAAAGGGAAGGAGAAAATGATCAGAAAACAGGCGAGTGTGATTAAATGACGGACCCGGTCCCTTGAGAACAGCCCTTATTGCATTTTAATGGAAGGCTAAATGACCCCTGACCCTTTAGCCAGGCATCACTCACACCTTGATGCAGGTCAAACCTAAGGGTACAATTAACCCCTGGAATGCATTAAGGCCCTGAGAATGACCACAATATGTGTAAGCATGGGTGTGTGTGTGAGAGAGAGAATTAGCAGCGTCACAAAATAACTTGTTTATCCTGTTGCCATAGCAACTCTAGCAGTAGCCTTGGGCAAATCACAACAAGCAGAGCTGCTTTATGTGTGTGTACACATATATGTATGTGTGTGTGTGTGTGTGTGTATATATATATATATATATATATATATATATATATGAAATCGTGAAAAGAAACACTCAACAGTAGGGAAAGTGCTCGACAAATAAGGAGCAAAATAATCCTGAAATAACAAATAACATCTCGGATTATATATATATATATATATATACGTAAATATATATACTTTCAAAAGACTGTGCAGAGAAGAGACTCTGAAGGGCAAGGTGTGTGATTTAATACAAGGCTTCAATTCATACATTAAAAAGAGAATTCCAGCTTTCTCCCCTACACCCCCCCCACACACACACACACCCCACCGCTCAGTCATCGGGCACTCCTTTTCACCTTCTCTTTCTCCCAGCTTAACATGCTAAGTGGGAACATTGTTACGGTCAATTTGTCCCTTTCAGGGTCCCAGTGGGCAGCGTTCTTTCCCTGACAGGCTGCAGAGAGAGACCACACTGCCTGAGAGGCCTTGACATCAAGGTCCAGGGGAGAGGAGACAGGGAGGAGGAAAGAAAAGGAGAGGAGGGGTAAAGTAGCAGGGGAAGAAGAGGCAGGAGAGAGGGGGTGGGGGGGGGGTAATGAGGGAAGGGGCAGTGTGCGGGGCAGAGCGGGGTATGGGGGGTATGGGGGGAAAAAGCAGGAAGGAATGTTAAAGAGGAAGAATGACACAGTGAGAACAAGGCGGCTGGGTGCCAGGTTTAACATGAGGCCCCAAGTCTCAGTAGTATTGGTATTATTCTGTCAATCTCAGTCCTGGGCGGTGCTGATGGCGCCATCCGTGCTCTGTTCGGTCTGGCCCATCTGAACACAGTTGGCGCCTTGGCACATATAGAAGCAAAATTTATAGACTGGACATGCTCCCCGAAGTCAACGGGAACAGAACTCGTATGCTGGCACCCTTATTTGGCGTACTATATGAATAGTTATTAAAATGCAATGCTCACTCCAATAAATGTGTTTTATCCTGGCAGAACATCAGATACGGTGACTTTAAAACAGAGATACCACCTTATCTGGCACATCCTTTTTAGTCTTGTACACAGTGACGACCAGGAAACAACACCTGCTGCGAACCAGGTCTAGGTGTGCTAAGATGCTAGTCCACAGAGCATAGTTGTGATCCATCTTGACAGCGGGAATGGAGGACACCAGAACTTAATGTTGAACTTTCTGAGGGTCCGGTGGACCTAAACTCCGCTATGATGGGAGTCGACTCCCCTTACTTTGTCGTGAGAAGCCAACGAGATTCCCGACTGTAACAGTTTGGGTCCGTGTTTCTTGGTTGAGATAGGTTGGGAAGTGGGAAGGAGGAAGATAGGCTTGTCGTTTATTACTACACATCAACCATACCAAGCCCGGTTGTACGGCTACTATTCCATCACACACGTACAAAACAGAGGCCACACGTAACCCAAACGTCACTCTTGAGTTGAGAGGCAAACAAGGGGCATCCGGGTAGCGTAACGGTCTCTTCCGTTGCCTACCAACACGGGGATCGGCAGTTCGAATCCCCGTGTTACCTCCGGCTTGGTCGGGCGCCCCTACAGTGACAATTGGTTGTGTCTGCGGGTGGGAAGCCGGATGTGGGTATGTGTGCTGGTCGTTGCTCTAGCGCCTCCTCTGGTCGGTCGATCGGGACGCCTGTTCAGGGGGGAGGAGCACTGGGGGGAATAGCCATGATCCTCCCACGCGCTACGTCCCCCTGGTGAAACTCCTCAATGTCAGGTGAAAAGAAGTGGCTGGCGACTCCACATGGATCTGAGGAGACATATGGTAGTCTGCAGCCCTCCCCGGATCGGGAGAGGGGGTGGAGCAGCGATCAGGACGGTTCGGAAGAGTGGGGTAATTGGCCAAGTACAATTGGGGAGAAACCCCCCCCCCAAAAAAGGAGCCAGAGAGTCCACTCACAGCATGCGTGCCGCTTAACTAATTCAAAGGCTGTGTCCGAAATCACCCACTCATTCACTACTCCCTACTCAGTTCTAGAGGACTAGCGAGCTCATAAAAAAACCCACTTCCGGACACTACTCGGGTAATTTTCTCTGCGCCGTTAATTACGTCATTGCTGTCGCACAATTGAAACGTGTCAGATCAACGTCGGGGTCGCGAGCCCTGATTTGTACCGTAATGGCATAATGCATTCACAATTTATTACATGGCGAATAAAACTGTTAAAACAAACTTCAACATATCATCGAAAGTTAAACCGAAAATTGCTTACATTTGTATGACAGCTCGCTCTCTCTCCTCTCGTCTGTCGGCCATTCTTCTTTCAGCGCAATGCATGATGGTATGTATTGCTTGGTTAGTGACCATCGGTTGTACTCTACTTTTCACGATGCATTGTGGGATACATTGAGTCCACTTTAAATGACATAATAATTCCCACTATACATTTGGACGGCACTACAAAATCGCGAGTAGTGAGTGATTTCGGACACAGCAAAGAATACAGGGCGCTGTCTGATGACGTTGCTTCTCTTGTATCAGGCAAGTATATCTTAAAGATAGTGTAGCGAATTCGGGGGGACAACGCAACCACAGGAACTGCCGCGGCCGGGAAGCGATCCTGTATCGCCCGCACCGCAGGAGACGTCGCTAACCGCTAGACTAAAGGGTCAGGCCCGCGAACCAGCGGCCAGCGTGTCTTCTAATCCATGCACGTTACAATACATTTCCCAATATCGACTGTTACGCTACGCAAATGCTATTGGGGACCTAAATGCCAGAAGATCGCTACATCAGATCATGTGTACATGTGAATAACTTAACACTCAAAATTAGTAAAACATGATATGTTTGTGTCAAGACACCACAGCTTTGTCCAACATGATCTCTATTTTGAGAAATCGTAACTTCATCAAATATGGTATGTTTTTAGCTCTATCATTGCTGACCTATGGCATTTAGATCTATGCTTGAGCTGCACCAGCCCTGTGAGGTGACCTAACCCCCAGCGGGGTACAGAGTTGGGGGCTGGGGGGGGGGATTAGGGCCCTGTGTAGGGGCACCTGTTATTGCAGCACACTGGGTGCAACACTTGCTTAGAGGCAAGGCGTGCTGGGCAGCTGTTGGGGACAGAAACAAGGTACTATATGCTAACAGGGTACGCATTGAAGCCATCACAGACGGAGCTGGATCACACTTGTGCACGTGTGCAGACGGTCTGATTTACAAACACAAAACACACTCTGTACAAGACAGGAAGGCAAACGGACAGAATGTGACAAACAATTCTCCTTATGTCTCTCCCTCGCGCACACACGCGCACACACGCACACGCACACACTTTCCCTCTCTGTTCTCTGTCTCGTGTGCACACAAACACACCATGAGCACACCCATGCTTGCAAACAACCAAATTAATTGTCAAGTCACGGTTCCACAAAAAAAAAGCGACGGAGGGATCCGTCACGTGCATGTGTGCGCGGAGGAATGTTGCAGATCCCCCCTCAAATTAAGTAACTTTATGATAAATCACCGGGCACAGCTAGCAGGGGATTAGCTGAGCTCCACTGAGCAGTTTGTTAAGCTGTGAGGGAAAAACACAGGGGGGTTGAGAAAACATCGCCAAGCAATGACATCAGCACCGGGACTTTGGACCGGTACGAGACCCCCCGGTTTCCTGTGCACACACTCAGCCCTGTTATCTGGACTCATCACAGGCACCAATATCAGGTTATATCGAGAAAGGCTGTATCTTTTGTAGTCAGTGAGCTTTGTCCTTTGGCGTGTAGCCTCTGCTTTGTGTGTGTGTGTGTGTGTGTGTGTGTGTGTGTGTGTGCGCGCGCGCGCGCGCGCGCGTGTGTGCGTGCTCAGGATGTCAGTATTTACACCTGGTACATGATTCCCTTCTTCATGTTTGCCTTACATAATCCTCAACACAACCTTGCCCCCTAATGACTCATTTCTTTTGGCAGAGGCAATGCTTCCTACGGCCTTGGTTATTTATACAAGCCTGCTGTTACCGTGACAACCCATTAAAATTACCTCTTTGAGGAGGTCAGTTTTTTCAT